>NC_138774.1:272087811-272115311 GCF_965119305.1 Pelophylax lessonae | reverse complement strand
GTGGAGACCTCTCCGCTGACACCCGCCGCTATCCGATCCGATCCTGTCCGTGAAATTCGGATGGATGGAAACCCTATTTTCCATCTGTCTACAGGATCGGATAAGATTGGATGAAAACGGACAGGCGGTCCGTTTTCATCCAATCTCCTATAGAGGAGAGCGGGGCTCTGACAGCTCCGTCTCTGCAAAGTAAGCGGAGACAGGGCTGTCATCCTCCTGCTCAGCGGGAATCGGCGGATCGATCCCTGTTGAGCATAACGGAGTCCGTCTGGCGCATCGCCCGTGTGAAAGGGGCCAAAGTCATTCTGCTCAGCTGCCACTCCCTATGAGACTCATTTAGGATAGATGTTACCATCAACAATGTACAGGCGGCAATTGTACCAACAGTAGGAATACAGCACATCGTGATGCAAAAAAAATATTTTTCTTTTTTTAAAGTGGAGTTCCACCCATTTTTGGAACTTTAGATCTATGTAATCCCCTTTAAAATGGCTTTTACCAATGGAAACTTTTTTTTTTTTTGCTAGTAAATACCTTAATTTCGGCTTTATTCCTCCTCTCCTCACTTCCTGGTCCGATCGGCGATGACGTCATTCGGTGATCCGCAGTGTCTGCTGGGATGTATTCTATTCCAGAAATCTCGCAGTAGCTGTATCTGTACTGAGCCGTGCCTGCCCCGCCTCCGCCCCGCCTCCTCTTATTGAGTTGCATTGTATGAATGTATTAAGGCCGTTCTCTGCCCCGCCTCCGCCCCGCCTCCTCTCATTGAGTTGTATTGCAATACAACTCAATGAGAGGAGGCGGGGCGGAGGTGGGGCAGAGAACGGCCTTAATACATTCATACAATGCAACTCAATGAGAGGAGGCGGGGCGGAGGCGGGGCAGGCACGGCTCAGTACAGATACAGCTACTGCGAGATTTCTGGAATAGAATACATCCCAGCAGACACTGCGGATCGCCGAATGACGTCATCGCCGATCGGACCAGGAAGTGAGGAGAGGAGGAATAAAGCCGAAATTAAGGTATTTACTAGCAAAAAAAGAAAAAAAAAAGTTTCCATTGGTAAAAGCCGTTTTAAAGGGGATTACATACAGCTATGTATTCCAACCTATTAAAAATGGGTGGAACTCCGCTTTAAAATAGCCAGCCGGAACAAATTATATTCTGACATGTTTCGCATTAGGCACGGTGCTTTCTCAAAGCAGCAGCAGTGCAGAGGGACCTCCATCTTCAGTCAATTATAATGAATGAAGGCCAAGGTCATTCTGCGCCTGTGCCGCCGCTGCCTAGTGGGTGACTCATTCAGGGCCTAGGGCAGGGGTGGGGAACCTTTTTTCTGCCAAGGGCCATTTGGGTATTTATAAAATCCTTCGGGGGCCGTACAAAATTATCAACCTAAAAATTAGCCTGTTATATTTGGTCAAACATTTAATTAAGTCACCCCTAATGTGGGTACTGCTGGCTCTGGCTGGTACTGTTGTGAGTACTGCTGGCTCTGGCTGGTACCGCTGTGGGTACTGCTGGTTCTGGCTGGTACTGCTGGCTCTGGCTGGTATACTGCTTTGAGTACTGCTGGCTCTGACTGGTACTGCTGTTTCTGCTATGAGTATTGCTGGTTCTGGCTGGTACTGCTGGCTCTGGCTGGTATTGCTGTGAGTACTGCTGGTTCTGGCTGCTACTGCTGTGAGTACTGCTGGTTATGGCGGGTACTGCCGTGAGTACTGCTGGCTATGGCCGGTACTGCTGGCTCTGGCTGGTACTGCTGTGTGTGCTGCTGACGGGAAATGCTGGCTAGGAGAAGTGTAGCAGCGCCACGCTGGAGGAAGAGGTGATGTTTCCTGTATTTGTCACAGGCGGAGTGCATTTGATATCTCTCCGCCTGTGACTCACTCAGACTGCCATAACAAAGCAGGAACTATACAGGAAACATCGGCTCCGTTCTGACATATCAGTTGAGAGAGACACAGACTCAGCTGCACAGGGGGCCGGACCAAATGACTTTGAGGGCCGCATACGGCCCCCGAACCATAGGTTCCCCACCCCTGGCCTAGGGGGAAATGTAAACATCACCAATATGTAGCCATCGGTGCAGAAGCAGAAAGGCCTTTGAAAGTCAAGGTCATTCTGGATTGCCATCACTGCCTATAAGTGCTGGTTTACACTGCAGCGGCACGACTTCGGGGGCGACCTGTGAAGTCGCGTGCACCGCGACTTTGGCGCGACTTGCACGGACTTCATAAAATGAATGTCTATGCAAGTCGCTCCAGGTCACCCCGAAGTAGTACAGGACCCTTTTTCTAAGGCGGAGCGACTTGTGTGGCGGACATTGTTTATGATTAATTATGTGTATTTTATTTTTTCCTGGAGTTCAGCTATAATTACCTCATGTGAGCTTAACTCATCCTTCTCACCAGGTGGCCTTTATAATGGAGAAGTTCTAGTGTGGGATACCAGTAGGGCAGATGACCCATTGATTGGAAGGACTGGGCTCTCCATAGACAGCCATACAGATGCTGTGTACCAGGTAATCCATGCTTTGCTTAGGTCCCGCTTCCTAGTGATCTGCTAATATCAAGAATGTCACAACTACCAAACGCTTGCTTTCATTTAGAAGAATGCCAGCTTGTCACTGCTTTTCACTAACAATAGCTGGCCACAGCAATCCTCTAGTCAGGCTCATCTAATAAACGTATGATTTGTTCTTGTCACCTGGTAGGTGAGTTGGCTGCAGGATCAACCACAAGGTCACCGGCTGCAATTGCTGAGCGTCTCTACAGATGGGAAGATCCTCATGTGGCAGATAGAAAAGGACGGATTGCTTGTCCTCACCGATGGATTTGCTCTGGTTACACAGCAAATACCCAGCAACACCAAGATTAACAAGGTCTGTATGCAGATGAAGTACCACTGATTTACATCCCCATAACTTGGGAACTGGAAGGCACCTATTATGTTGGATGGCATTTATATTTAAAGGAGCATTTTAGTGGGTTTGAATCAGGGCCATCTGTAACATGGACCAAAAGGGGCAGCTGCCCGGGGCTCGATTGTTGTTGTGGGGCCCAAAGCAGCTGCCCCTTGAGCCAGAGCTGCCTGCAATAGCATACATGCCCATTTTTGCTTTCCATGTCCTGTGATGGCTTTGTGCCAGAATCGCAGTGTTGGGCTTACTAGTGTTGCTGTACATTTTAAACTGATGGGCACCTTCGGCCGGCTTCTCTGGTGGCGTCAGGAGTACATTCTGCATTAGGGTCAACAGTGTTGATTTTTTTATGTCTAAAACTGCAGGGCGTAAAGAGAGAGGTTCAGGGGAGTGTAGCTGCTTATCAATATCCTCAACACTAGTGACCCAGCTACACAAGGTTCTGTGTGGGCTCTGCCCTCTGTGTACTTAAACCGCCAGCAGAGAAGCCACAGTAGCCTGAGATATGGAATGGAACAGTGTAGCCATTGGTTTTTAAATAGATTGCAAAGATGTGGGGGGTTACATAAGATGCAGAAGGTACAGAGGTATGGTGAGGGGTACGGAGATGTGAAAGAGGGTACAGAGGTGTGTTGGGGGTGCAGTGATGAGCTTGGAGAGTACATAGATGTACAGGGGGAGTGCAGAGTTGTACTGAGAGTATAGAGACTTGCAGGTAGTCTAGAGGTGTTCTGGAGGTACAGATATGTGCAGAGTATGGAGGGGTACAGGGGGAGAAGCAGAGAGGTACAGGGGAGTACATAGATGTGGTGGTGGTTGTGGATGCGGTAGTGTAGTCAGTGGTGTATTTTGGTTTTGTGCTGCCCTAGGCAAGACTAAAATTGGGTGCCCCCACTCCCCCTCCTATCTGCCCCACTCCTTTTTTAACGGATGTGACTCTCTCCAAAATTAAAGGAGTACAAGTCCCAGCATGAACCCCTGAGATCTCATGAGGGGGCGGTGAGGGAGAGAGAGAGGGGGGGCGGGTGAGAGGAGATGAGAGGGGGGGAGAGAGAGAGAGAGAGAGAGAGGGGGATGAGAGAGAGGGGGATCAGGGTGGTGATGAGTGAGAGAGGAGAGGGGATGAGAGAGAGAGAGAGGGGGGGTGAGAGAGAGAGGGGGGGGTGAGAGAGGCGGCTCTAGCAACCAGTAGCCAATAGAGTCTCAGGTGGAGGGGGGGTTGCTTTTTTGCTGCCCCCCTGCAAAGTGCCACCCTAGGCCTGGGCCTTGTTGGCCTAGGCCAAAATACAGCGATGAGTGTAGTGACTTGCTAATTAATACAGAGAATGTTGGGAGGTGGGAGGGTGCAGAGATGCGCAAGAGTGTACAAAGATGTGCTGGTGGATATGGAAGAGTGCTGGGGGTGCAGAGGTGTGCTAGGGGGTATGGAGATCTTCTAGAGGCACAAAGAGGTGCTGGTGGATATTGAAGATTGCTGGGAGTGCAGAGGTGTGCTAGGGGGTATGGAGATCTTCTAGAGCAGGGATCCTCAAACTACGGCCCTCCAGCTGTTGCAGAACTACACATCCCATGAGGCATTGTAAAACTCTGATATTCACAGACAGGACTAGGCATGATGGAAATTGTAGTTCTTGAACAACTGGAGGGCCATAGTTTGAAGACCCCTGTTCTAGAGGTACAAAGAGGTGCTGGGTGTACAGAGATGTGTTGGGGGATTGGAGGAGGTACGGAGGTGTTCTGGGAGTGGAGAGGGGACAAGAATTTGTTTGCCCAGGGTCCAAACAATATTGCCACCTGACACCCACGATCGCTGGCTCCGATAGCCACCTGACACCCACGATCGCTCCCCGCTGAGAGAGAAGGACAGTCGGTTGTTGTAAACACAGCTGACTGTTCTTCTCCCTGAAATGATCACAGAGCTCCTGTGATCCTTCTATATAGGAACACATGTCTCTCTCTCTCTCTATATATATTTATTTTTATTTTTTACAAGTACATATATATATGTATTCTAGATTGACATCAGCCCCTGCCCTCTAAGAGCTTACAGTCTAAGATCTCTAACTCCCATTCATGCATACACATACTACGGCCAGTTTAGACAGGAACCAATTGACCTACCAGCATGTCTTTGGAGTGTGGGAGGAAACCTGCACAGGAAGAACATGCAAAGCCCGGGCAGATTGTGTCGTTGGGATTCAAAACAGTAACCTTAATGCTGCTAGACAGATGCGCTAACCACCTAGCCACTGTGCTGCCCAAATTACGCAAAAGTCACATGCAACGTTATCAAAAATGTTTTTATACTGTTAATGGAAAAGTATATTTGAACAATGACATCACACTACAATGATGTTTGTAGTAAAAAGTAAAACATGGCTTCCATTCAGCTGGTAAAAGGTCAGATAAGGTAGCCTCTCTCTGTCTCCACCTATTCCAAAAAGCAGGTTGTGACGCATGTAATTGGACTGCGATATTCTTTTGTAACACTGTTGTTTCTTGACAGCATGGCCGAGGTGACACTGCAGTGGGTGTGACGTGTCTGTCCTCTTCACACTTTGACCCCAGCCTGTTCATTGTTGGCTCTGAAGGAGGCTACTTGTTGAAGTGTTCTTCCACAGCACAGACAGTGGCCCTTACAAACTTGGCTTCCTCCGTTCCTCTTAAAGCTCCAGCTCAGTTCACCTTCTCCCCGCATGGAGGTCCTGTGTACAGCGTGGACTACTCCCCTTTCCACAGGTGTGTACCAGGCTCAAAATGTTACATTGTCTTTTTTTAAAGCCTGTAAGCGGTGCTGTCTCATTATAAAACCCATAGGTCTCTGGGAATCCTTTGTCAGGTATGTAATGCGTATTTAGAAAACAAAGACTCCATGTCTATATTTCCATTTCAGTAGGTACAAAATGCTTATCTCATTTTCTAAAAGAAGTATGGTGAGCTGCAACACATAAATAAATAGGACTGCTACCTTTTAATGCAGGAAAATGGACAACTGAATAGGGACTATTGTTTAAAAAAGAAACGTTTGGCTTGGATCTGTCTTGTCCTCTCGTATACCAGCTGGCATGTCGGTACATAACTGAGAAAACAGAAATACAGTTTCTCTTACGTCCTCCGACAGTCGCCGCCTCTTCATATTCGTCACATATGGGTATTAGACTTTGCTCCGAAGGAGTAGCTAGGCAACAGAATATGTTAACAATAAAGCTTTTAACATATCCCACCCTCAAGGGGTGGTCCCCTCAGTCAATACCCTCCTACTTCCTGCAACCATATCTCAGTTTTAATGTCTAGCTTGTCAGGAGTGGCTGGCTCTCTCTGTGCTGGGACTTTCTGTCCCAGACTCTTTCTTCTTTTTAATATTTTGTTTGAGTTTTTCTCTCTACCTTTATTTAGCTGTTATTTTGTCAGCGTTAGTTAGTTCTTCGGATGAAGAGGATCATGCGGACTGGGTCTCGGGCTGATCCCCCTGGTCGCAGGTCGTGGGTCAGTGGCTTCCCAGTCTGCCATCGAGCGTTCAGCCAGGTAACGCTCCTGGCATAGTGAACGACCCATCCCTGTTCGGTGCAGGGATGATTGGTGAGGTGGCTACCTCACTGGACGCTGTGCGGTTTCTTAACCCCCATTTTGTGCGTCTTGACTTGCGACTCTCCCTGCCTCATGTGCAGCGGCTTGTTCGCCTGTGCGGGTCCCCCACGCCATGTGAGGTAAGTGTATTTATGTGGGGACCTGTCTGTCTGGGGGGGTGTCAGTCTGGGACTGTGTAACCTGCCTCTATTCACACTGCTTGTCTCCCTATTTCTCGGCTGCATGCTGTGGGCTGCAAGGGGGGGGGGGGGAGCTGTATGACACTGTGTGTGTCAGACTGGTCAGTGTGAGAAGCTGTGTGCTGTGGGGCATGTTTTTTTGGCATGTTTGGGCATATACAGCGATCGCTGCGGCGATCTGACATGTATTCTGATATTGGAATGTAATGTGTGTTTTAATGCACTGTGGAGCGGCGGTTTCGGCGCCAAACGACGCCATTTTGCCTACACCCGCTCCGGCCGCATGGTTTACATGCATGGCGGCCATTTTCTTGTAGCCTCCATAGGCTTACATAGAGCGCCCTGGCAGCATCACTTCCTCTTTCCAGGAACACCGATCGAGGCAGCAGCAGCGGCGAGGGTCTCCTCAGGTTTTATCCTTCTGTTCTTGCTATCCATTGCCTGTGTTCAGTTTGCATATTCCCTGTGGGGGTCTCATTGTGCTGGAGTGTGGTGCGGTGGGCTGCGCTTGCCGCGCTTGCTTAAAAGGGGCAGTTAACCCTTGGTTGTCTGGCATTACAGGGGCAATGGATTCTCAGGAGGGCAAATTTCCTACAGTATTGGTGGAAAGCCAGGGGACCGCTGTTTCCCCCCCAGGGGGGGATTTAGCCACTATTGTGGCTGGCCTTGCTGCTCAGGTGCAAATGCTGGTGGCTGCTCAATCTACTAAAAGGCCCAGAGTTGCTCTTTCCTCTGATTCTGAGGGTGAAGGTGATGGGGCTGTTATGGCAGGGGCCTCCTTATCGGGGTCCCGCTCCTCTCTTGATCTAGTGGGGTCTGAGGTGGAGGCTGAAGTTGAGGGGGTTGATAATTCTCCCCCTGGCTCGCCTGAAGAGCTTGCAATCATGGATGAGTTGATTGCTTCCATTAAGCAAACGCTGCGTTTGCAGGACGAAGTGTGTCCCCCCGCTGCCTTGGCGGCTTATGGGACGCAGAGGAAACGCAGGACGCCGCAGGTTTTTCCCTGCAATGCTGATTTTCAGCGCGCTGTTAAGGATCAATGGCGCGATCTGCGCAAACCTTTTGCGGTACCAAGTAAATTCAAGCTGCGTTATCCTTTTTCGCCTGCCACTGATGAAAGGTGGTGTGTGCCTCCACCAGTGGATCATGCAATTGCGGTTTTGAACAAAGCCACTGCGATTCCTGCAGAGGGTTCCCCTGTTTTCCGTGATGCCACGGATAGGAGACTGGAGTCTCTTGCCCGTCATACTTATTCTGTTACGGGTTCTATGCTTAAGGCTCTGTTTGCTTCTCTCATGGCGGCCCAGGCGATCGCAAGTTGGACGCAGATGCTTAGGCGCGTCCTAGTGGCCGATTCGGCCTCGCCGGCGACCCTGGATATGGTGGATCAGATCCACCAGGGTGTCATGTATCTGTGTGATGCGGACCTGGACCTGATTCCGTTGGCTGCACGTGTGCACAGCGTGGCGGTGTTGTCTCGCCGCCTGGTTTGGTTAAAATGTTGGTCGGTGGACCAATCTTCACGTAAGACCTTAGCCAATCTGCCTTATGATGGGTCTCGCCTTTTTGGGGAGTCCCTGGATGTGTTGATTAAGGGGATCACCGGGGTAAGAGCACTCTCTTGCCCCATTTCCCCAAGGCTAAGGGGGCTTCTGGGAAGAAGCATGCTAATTTTCGGCCCCCTCAGGGGTCCTTTCGTGCCTTTCGGCCGCACTACAAGGGCAAACCGTTCAAAGGTCAAGGCTCTCAGAAGAAGCCCTGGTCTGGTAAACAGAAGTCCGGCCAATCCGGACCTGCAGCCCATAACAGTTCGGCCTGAAGGGGCGCCCTCACCCAGTTTTGGGGTTGGGGGACGCTTGCTCGGTTTTCTTCAGCCCTGGTTGGCCCGTGTGCGGGACAGATGGGTTCTGGAAATCGTTCGATCTGGTTACAAGATCGAGTTTCTCTCTCGGCCGGAGAGCAGATTTTTTCCCTCAAATCTTCAACTGTCTCCAGAGCGCTTGCGGGACCTGCACCTGGCGGTGCGGGACCTGAGGGCTCAGGGAGTGGTGGTTCCGGTGCCTCATCGGGACAGGTTTCGGGGGTTTTATTCCAATCTGTTCACCGTGCCCAGAAAGGAGGGCAAGGTTCGTCCGATTCTGGACTTGAAGGCTCTGAACCGCTCTGTGCGGGTTCGCAAGTTCCGCATGGAATCCCTGCGGTCGGTGGTGGCTGCCCTGGTTCCGGGGGAATTCATGGCCTCCATCGATTTGAAGGATGCGTACCTTCACATCCCCATATTCGAGGGTCATCAGAGGTACCTTCGATTTGCCATTGCGGAGGATCACTACCAGTTCGTGGCGTTGCCCTTTGGTCTCGCCTCGGCTCCGCGGGTCTTCACCAAGGTGCTTGCACCGGTTCTGGCATTATTGAGGGCCCAGGGCGTTTCTGTCCTGGGGTATCTGGACGACATTCTGGTTCGGTCTGCGACCAGCCAGGGTCTGGAGGAGGACCTGTCTGTCACGATGCAAACTCTGCAGGAGTTTGGTTGGACGATAAATTTTCCAAAGTCGACACTGAGTCCGTCGGTTCGTCTCCCCTATCTGGGAATGATACTGGACTCGGTGCAGGCGAAGGTCTTCCTGCCGGAAGACAAACTCAGGACTCTCCGGGAGGAAGTCAGGTCCCTCAGGGACGTTCCGAACTCGTCTCTGCGGACGTGTATGAGATGTCTGGGATTGATGGTCTCGGCCTTCGAGGCGATTCCTTTCGCCCAGTTTCACACGCGGGGTCTCCAAGCGGAGATCCTGTCCAGGTGGGACGGGCGACCTCAATCTCTGGATCTTCAAATCTCGTTGAGTCTTCGCACCAGGGAAAACCTTCTGTGGTGGCTCCAGTCCCCGTTGGTGTCCGGGGGCAAGTCGTTTCGTCCGATCTCGTGGACGGTGATCACCACGGATGCCAGCCTGTCGGGCTGGGGTGGTGTTCTGGGCGTTCTGTCCGGTCAGGGGACTTGGTCGGAGGGGGAGTCTTCCCTTCCGATCAACATTCTGGAATTGCGTGCGATAAGTCTCTGTCTTCATCGCTGGACGGACCGGCTGCAGGGTTGCCCGGTTCGGGTGCAGACGGACAATGCCACGGCGGTGGCCTACATCAACCACCAAGGGGGCACCAGGAGTGCCCGAGCGGCTCGAGAAGTGGCCGACATTCTGTCTTGGGCCGAGACTCATGTCCCGGCGATAACGGCGGTTCACATTCCGGGTGTGGAGAACTGGCAGGCGGACTATCTGAGTCGCCAGACCCTGGATCAGGGGGAATGGTCTCTCCATCCGGCTGTCTTCCAGATGTTGTGCGCGAAGTGGGGTCTTCCAGATGTGGACCTGTTCGCGTCTCGTCTCAACAACAAGGTGATGAGGTTCGTGGCAAGGACGCGCGACCCTCGGGCAGACGCGTCGGACGCGTTAGTGGCCCCGTGGCATCAGTACAGGCTGATGTACGCGTTTCCACCGATTCAGTTGCTGTCCAGGTTCCTTCGCAGGTTACACTCGGAACGCAACACAGTGATTCTTGTGGCACCGGACTGGCCTCGCCGGTCCTGGTACGCAGACCTCGTGAATCTGGCGGTCGACGCCCCGTGGCGTCTGCCTCTTCGAGACGATCTACTATCTCAAGGACCGATATACCATCCTGCTTTACAGTCGCTGGCTTTGACGGCCTGGCTGTTGAGACCGAGGTCCTGAAGGAGAGGGGTCTCTCTCCGGAGGTCGTTCATACTTTAATCAACGCGAGGAAGTCTTCCTCGGGGAAGGTTTATTACCGTACTTGGAAGGCCTATTTTGCCTGGTGTGAGTCCAGGGGGTTTTCACCCCGCACGTACTCGGTGTCCCGTGTGCTGTCTTTCCTTCAAACGGGTGTTGATCAGCGTTTGGCGCTGGCTACGATAAAGGGTCAGGTGTCTGCTCTGGCCGTTCTGTTTCAACGTCCCGTGGCTTCCAACCCATTGGTTGGCACCTTTGTTCAGGGTGTGCGGCATCTGGTTCCCCCGAGGCGGGATCCTCTGCCCCCTTGGGACTTGAATCTCGTTCTATCTGTGTTACAACGTGCTCCTTTTGAACAGATCAGGGAGATCTCGTTGTCTATGTTGTCCAAAAAGGTCGCCTTTTTGGTGGCGATCACTTCGGCTCGCAGAGTGTCGGAGCTGGCGGCTTTGTCCTGCAAGTCTCCGTACCTGGTTATTCATTTGGATAAGGTGGTCTTGCGACCTAATCCTTCTTTTCTTCCGAAACGAGTTTCGGAATTCCATCTTAATGAGGATATTGTCTTGCCTTCGTTGTGCACGAAGCCTAAACATCCAAAGGAGGTGAGATTGCACTCTCTGGATGTTGTTCGGGCGATTAGGGTTTACCTTAAATCGACTGAGTCTTTTCGAAAGACGGACTCCTTGTTTGTTCTTCCAGAGGGTCCTCGGAAGGGCATGGCGGCTTCGGCCTCTACCATCGCCAAATGGATCAGGCAGACCATTGAACAGGCCTATGCTTTGCAGGGGAAGGTTCCCCCTGTGCCTGTGAAGGCGCACTCTACTAGATCTCTGAGTACGTCTTGGGCCTGTCGTCATGGGGCTTCTGTAGCCCAGGTGTGTAAGGCGGCGACTTGGTCGACCGTGCACACTTTCACAAAATTCTACAAAGTAGATGTTCAGGCATCGGCGGATGCTTCCTTTGGCCGCAAGGTTCTTAGTGCGGCTGTTCCCTAGGGTCCCTTGTTGGGGACTCCTGGCTGTTGGGATAAGTTTTTTGTATCCCCTGGTTTTTTGTCTTTTCCTGGGTTGTTGCTCCTGTTGAGCACTTGTTTTTTGCTGTTGCCCAGCTGGTTTCCTACCTTTGGTAAGGTTCCTTCTTTGATGCGGAGACTGCGTTGCCTTTCGGCGCGGATGCGTTTCCCACCCCTCATGTTTGCACTGCTTTGGGACGTCCCCATATGTGACGAATATGAAGAGGCGGCGACTGTCGGAGGACGTAAGAGAAAACGGAATTTTTGTAAAATCTTACCTGTAAAATTCCTTTCTCTGAGTCCTCCGACAGTCGCCGCCCCCGCCCCTCTTTTGGGGTTTGATTGTATACTCTACTGCTATTCCACTAAAACTGAGATATGGTTGCAGGAAGTAGGAGGGTATTGACTGAGGGGACCACCCCTTGAGGGTGGGATATGTTAAAAGCTTTATTGTTAACATATTCTGTTGCCTAGCTACTCCTTCGGAGCAAAGTCTAATACCCATATGTGACGAATATGAAGAGGCGGCGACTGTCGGAGGACTCAGAGAAAGGAATTTTACAGGTAAGATTTTACAAAAATTCAGTTTTTCCCCGTTTGTTTAAAGTGTTTTTTTCTCCATTTTTATCTATTTTGGATAAGTAGGTCAGCCTTTTTCAACCAGGGTGCCTTGAAGTTTTTTCAGGGGTGCCTTGGCAAAGTGCCTAAAAATTGCCCCAAAATTGTATACAAGCCAGTGGGTGGATGAAACCTGCCTTTTAGTTACACAAAGCCATAGGTTTTAATTGTACACCATTACAACCTTCTAGTTGCCAACCTCCTAACGACCAATGACATCATCAGTTTATAAGGATGATGTCGCTTACCTGCATATCATCCTTGTTTGACCCTCCCTTGCCTCTCTTCTTCAGCTTTGAGGTCACATTAGCTAAGTGATTGGGTGTCCTACGTGTATTGATGTTGCTGCATTATGTAAAACTATGATGTAGCACCCTCCTAGGTAGGTGCTAGAGAGTCAGTATAGTTGTCTGTCTATCAGAGGAGCAGCAGGTAAATTGTATATTGAACTCTGCTTTAACAGGGAGCAGGATCTGTACGTTAGGTCTGCTCTGTGTGCCCAGTGTGCGATTCAACTGGTCTGAAGGAGTGTCCCCAGCTGATCCAATGGGGAGGCACATTTGGATAGTGGAGGAAACCTAGCCAATGACGCACAGGCTTTGGATACAGCCTCAGGGATTGGTACAGACTTTTTGTCTCTGTGCATTGTGGGGCAGGGTATAAAAAGCCAGGGGCACATGAGGTAGAGGTCTTTGGGTGGAAAGCAGAGTCCCAGAAGGAGGGTGGCGGCTGCCTCCTCTTCTGCAGCAGTTGGGGACGGCCACAGGCAGTCGGCCTGATGAACCTACAGTGTGGAGCTGAACCCAGAGGTCCAGGAGAGCGGACTGAGGATGTTGGGGCACTGCGAGAATCTGGAAAACAGTATAGTGAGTACAGAGAATCTAGCTCAGGGGTCTGCCCAGGAAGGGGACCCCTCCGGAGAGTGTAGTCAGTGGACGGGTGTCAGCCAGTGCTTGGTAATGATTAAGCACACAGTCAGTGTGTGAAACGCGTCTACCTTGTCACGATTGTCATAATTTGGATGTCCAGTCAATAAATCTGAATTTTGACTCAACCTGGAGTGCTGCCAATTCCTTTTCTTTTATCAAGTTTTCACGGAGGCGAGCCGGGGCATGCACCTGTGTGAGTCATCAGGCAATTACACCACCTTGAGCAGTGAGTCCTTGTCTGTTCAATTACAATTAGAATAGCTTTTACATATTAAAACGGGGCGCCTCAAGGCTGTGCATCATTTTGGAGGGTGCCTTGAGATTGTCCATAATTTAAAAGGGTGCCTTGCCTGAAAAAAAGGTTGAGAAACACTGGTATATGTCATTTGTTTTTGCCTTCCGCACCCTAATTGGGAGATCTTCCTTCACTTCCTGTCCTGTGGACGCAAAAATGAGGGGAAATCTCTCCAAAATTGGGTAAATCCCCTCTTAGACAACTGTTACCTGAAAAAAGGTCCCTGTTAGATGAATTTCTCTCTTTTCCTGTTTTGGTGACAGCTGGAAGAATAGAAGATAGCGAGCCCCTCCAGCAGGGACACAGGCAGGAATTTCAACCTGGCAGGGGCTCTGTTTCAATAATTTTTTATTAATTTTAACAAGTTGCTAACATGCTATTGTTCTGCCCACGCAGGGACTAGTGTTGACAGTGGTGACAAAAGTTAGCTAACAAAGATAGATGAACTACAGCAGCATGAAACGAGAACTGGTGTATCAACAGGAGATTGGCCTTTTCATAACGTCATGCGGGCCAAGGGATCCATGGGAGGTTCCCTACATCAATGGGGTGTCTGCTAGGCCCACCAATATCTACACAATGGTGCAATTTATAGCCTATACAGATCGAAGAAGAAGAGATAGATCAGAAACCAGGAGGAAGGTAGGTAGAAAAGTGGCCCTAAGGAAAGAGAGAAGGCGCACCTCTGGCAGGGGTTCTAACTCTATTTTTCCATTCTCAAAACTAAAGACAAACGTTTTAGCTTTGGATAAACTAAAAGGAGTTGTAAAGGAAGAAGTTTTTTTTATCTTAATACTTTCTATGCATTAAGATAAAAAGCTTTCTGTGTGTACCAGCCTCCCCAGCACCCCCTAATATTTACCTGAGCCCCATCTCTGTCTAGTGATGTCCACGAGTCTCTCGGCCATCCGGGACTCTCCCTCCTGATTGGCTGAGACACAGCCGCAGCACCATTGGCTCCCGCTCCTGTCAATCAAAGTCAGTTAGCCATTCAGGAGAGAGAGGGGGCGGGGCTGAATGGCAGCTCCATGTCTGAATGGACACATGGAGCTGCAGCTCGACTTGGGTGCTCCCATAGCAAGCTGTTTACTGTGGGGGCACTCGACAGGAAGGAGGAGCAAGGGGCAGCGAAGAGGGACCCTAGAAGAGGAGGATCTGGGCTGCCCTGTGCAAAACCACTGCACAGAGGAGGGAAATTTAAAGTTTTTTTTAGGAGCCTTTACAATCACTTTTAAGGGGATGAACCATGGCAGCCTATGTATTTCTCACTGCAAATTTGATAAATCTCAAATTATAAAAGAACTGTATATTCTAGTTCATATCATTTTAAAATTTTCTTTTACATTTTTAATAACTCGATTGTCTTTTCTTCAGCTAATCTGTGATCACCAATGGGGTCCACCCTGTGTAAACTGTGAATGCCGTTTGTCATTGTAGAAACCTTTTCCTGAGTGCGGGCACAGACGGACATGCTCACCTGTACTCCATGCTGCAGTCAAAGCCTCTCAGCTCTCTGCAATTGTCCCAGAAATACCTCTTTAGCATCCGCTGGTCCCCAGTGCGACCCCTGGTGTTTGCTGCAGCCTCAGGTGAAGGTAAGGATTGGTGCATAGAGAGGCAGTTTAATGACGGGCTTCTATGAATCCTGGTACATAGCCAAAGGGCATAATAAAGTCCACAAGTCACCTGACCCAGGATCAAACACTCCAGCAGTAAACTGGTTGTAATAGTGAGCGAAGGTCATAATACTGAAGCTAAGCATAAGAAACCAAAACAAAGGTTATGATTAGTAAAAACCACATGTCAGAGCAGTCTGTTGTCAGCTGAATTAATATGCAATTTGAACACTTCTGCAACAGTTTTAGTTTGCCCCGCTCCTTCCCAAGCCTTCCCGTTGATCTTTTTAATGTGATAGGCAGCCTTGGTAACCAATAAGGGAGCTTAGAAGTTGGAATTGGTGGGACCAAGCTTGGACTCTTAACCAGCGTGTTTGACCGATTAGACCACTTGCAAAGTATTATAATTTTTTTTTTTCCTGTAGCCCCCACTGCATCCTGTTTCCATCTAGGTTTGCCACTTCATCCCTTTAAACCAGGACACACATTAATTACACAGGTTCTGTGGCTGATGAAGGTGGTAATTAAACTCACTTGGTGCCTTATGTGCATTATATCAGCCTCAGAACCTGAGTAATTAATATGTGTCATGGATTAAAGGGATAAGGTGGCATCCCTATTTCCATCTCCTCCAGAAATAGGTTCAGAAATCATCAAGTGTAGTGAAGTAATAGTAATAGGAACCTATTCATATTGTGTTCTGTACCAGGAGCCTCCAAACTTTCTAAACACAGAGCCAGTTTACTGTACTTCAGACTTTAGGGGAGCCTGAATGTGGCCATTGTGTGTAAAAATTGTGCTGGCGTCAGTGGGAGTAAACAATGCATTGTTGGTATAATTGGGAGGAAAATGAAACCATCATTGGTGTCATTGGGAAAATAAGGGCCCCATCGGTGGCATTGGGAGGAATAGTGCCCCATCGTTAGTGTCATTGGGAAGAACAGTGTTCCATCTATGGTATCAGTTGGAGTAGTGTCCCATTGTTAATCTCAGTTTGAGGAATAGTGTCCCATTGTTAATCTCCGTTTGAGGAATAGTGTCCCATTGTTGATCTCAGTTTGAGAAATAGTGTCCCATCGTTGATCTCAGTTTGAGGAATAAAGTCCCATTGTTAATCTCAGTTTGAGGATTCGTGTCCCATTGTTAATCTCAGTTTGAGGATTCGTGTCCCATTGTTAATCTCAGTTTGTGGGATAGTGTCACATCGTTGATCTCAGTTTGAGGAATAGTGTCCCATTGTTAATCTCAGTTTGTGGAATAGTGTGCTATTGTTAATCTCAGTTTGAGGAATAGTGTCCCATTGTTAATCTCAGTTTGTGGAATAGTGTCCCATTGTTAATCTCAGTTTGTGGAATAGTGTCCCATTGTTAATCTCAGTTTGAGGATTCGTGTCCCATTGTTAATCTCAGTTTGAGGATTCGTGTCCCATTGTTAATCTCAGTTTGTGGAATAGTGTCCCATTGTTAATCTCAGTTTGTGGAATAGTGTCCCATTGTTAATCTCAGTTTGAGGATTCGTGTCCCATTGTTAATCTCAGTTTGAGGATTCGTGTCCCATTGTTAATCTCAGTTTGAGGAATAGTGTCCCATCGTTAATCTCAGTTTGAGGAATAGTGTCCCATTGTTAATCTCAGTTTGTGGAATAGTGTCCCATTGTTAATCTCAGTTTGAGGAATAGTGTCCCATTGTTAATCTCAGTTTGAGTAATAGTGTCCCATCGTTGATCTCAGTTTGAGGAATAGTGTCCCATTGTTAATCTCCGTTTGTGGAATAGTGTCCCATTGTTAATCTCAGTTTGAGGAATAGTGTGCTATTGTTAATCTCAGTTTGAGGAATAGTGTCCCATCATTAATCTCAGTTTGTGGAATAGTGTCCCATTGTTAATCTCATTTTGTGGAATAGTGTCCCATCGTTAATCTCAGTTTGAGGAATAGTGTCCCATTGTTAATCTCAGTTTGTGGAATAGTGTGCTATTATTAATCTCAGTTTGAGGAATAGTGTCCCATTTTTAATCTCCGTTTGTGGAATAGTGTCCCATTGTTAATCTCAGTTTGAGGAATAGTGTCCCATTGTTAATCTCAGTTTGAGGAATAGTGTCCCATCATTGATCTCAGTTTGTGGAATAGTGTCCCATTGTTAATCTCAATTTGTGGAATAGTGTCCCATTGTTAATCTCAGTTTGAGGAATAGTGTCCCATTGTTAATCTCATTTTGTGGAATAGTGTGCTATTGTTAATCTCAGTTTGAGGAATAGTGTCCCATTGTTAATCTCAGTTTGTGGAATAGTGTCCCATTGTTAATCTCAGTTTGTGGAATAGTGTCCCATTGTTAATCTCAGTTTGTGGAATAGTGTCCCATTGTTAATCTCAGTTTGAGGAATAGTGTCCCATTGTTCATCTCAGTTTGAGGAATAGTGTCCCATTGTTAATCTCAGTTTGAGGAATAGTGTCCCATCATTGATCTCAGTTTGTGGAATAGTGTCCCATCGTTAATCTCAGTTTGAGGAATAGTGTCCCATTGTTAATCTCAGTTTGTGGAATAGTGTCACATCGTTGATCTCAGTTTGAGGAATAGTGTCCCATTGTTAATCTCAGTTTGTGGGATAGTGTCACATCGTTGATCTCAGTTTGAGGAATAGTGTCCCATTGTTAATCTCAGTTTGTGGAATAGTGTGCTATTGTTAATCTCAGTTTGAGGAATAGTGTCCCATCATTAATCTCAGTTTGTGGAATAGTGTCCCATTGTTAATCTCAGTTTGAGGAATAGTGTCCCATTGTTAATCTCAGTTTGAGGAATAGTGTCCCATTGTTAATCTCAGTTTGAGGAATAGTGTCCCATCCTTGATCTCAGTTTGTGGAATAGTGTCCCATCGTTAATCTCAGTTTGTGGAATAGTGTCCCATTGTTAATCTCAGTTTGAGGATTCATGTCTCATTGTTAATCTCAGTTTGAGGAATAGTGTCCCATTGTTAATCTCAGTTTGAGGAATAGTGTCCCATCATTGATCTCAGTTTGTGGAATAGTGTCCCATTGTTAATCTCAGTTTGTGGAATAGTGTCCCATTGTTAATCTCAGTTTGTGGAATAGTGTCCCATTGTTAATCTCAGTTTGTGGAATAGTGTCCCATTGTTAATCTCAGTTTGAGGATTTGTGTCCCATTGTTAATCTCAGTTTGTGGGATAGTGTCACATCGTTGATCTCAGTATGAGGAATAGTGTCCCATTGTTAATCTCAGTTTGTGGAATAGTGTCCCATTGTTAATCTCAGTTTGAGGAATAGTGTCCCATTGTTAATCTCAGTTTGTGGAATAGTGTCCCATTGTTAATCTCAATTTGTGGAATAGTGTCCCATTGTTAATCTCCGTTTGTGGAATAGTGTCCCATTGTTAATCTCAATTTGTGGAATAGTGTCCCATTGTTAATCTCAGTTTGAGGAATAGTGTCCCATTGTTAATCTCATTTTGTGGAATAGTGTCCCATTGTTAATCTCAGTTTGAGGAATAGTGTCCCATTGTTAATCTCAGTTTGTGGAATAGTGTCCCATTGTTAATCTCAATTTGTGGAATAGTGTCCCATTGTTAATCTCAGTTTGAGGAATAGTGTCCCATTGTTAATCTCATTTTGTGGAATAGTGTCCCATTGTTAATCTCAGTTTGTGGAATAGTGTCCCATTGTTAATCTCAGTTTGAGGATTTGTGTCCCATTGTTAATCTCAGTTTGTGGGATAGTGTCACATCGTTGATCTCAGTATGAGGAATAGTGTCCCATTGTTAATCTCAGTTTGTGGAATAGTGTGCTATTGTTAATCTCAGTTTGAGGAATAGTGTCCCATTGTTAATCTCCGTTTGTGGAATAGTGTCCCATTGTTAATCTCAATTTGTGGAATAGTGTCCCATTGTTAATCTCAGTTTGAGGAATAGTGTCCCATTGTTAATCTCATTTTGTGGAATAGTGTCCCATTGTTAATCTCAGTTTGAGGAATAGTGTCCCATTGTTAATCTCAGTTTGTGGTATAGTGTCCCATTGTTAATCTCAGTTTGAGGATTCGTGTCCCATCGTTAATCTCAGTTTGAGGAATAGTGTCCCATTGTTAATCTCAGTTTGAGGAATAGTGTCCCATCATTAATCTCAGTTTGTGGAATAGTGTCCCATTGTTAATCTCAATTTGTGGAATAGTGTCCCATTGTTAATCTCAGTTTGAGGAATAGTGTCCCATTGTTAATCTCATTTTGTGGAATAGTGTCCCATTGTTAATCTCAGTTTGAGGAATAGTGTCCCATTGTTAATCTCATTTTGTGGAATAGTGTCCCATCGTTAATCTCAGTTTAAGGAATAGTGTCCCATCGTTAATCTCAGTTTGAGGAATAGTGTCCCATCATTGATCTCAGTTTGAGGAATAGTGTCCCATTGTTAATCTCAGTTTGTGGAATAGTGTCCCATTGTTAATCTCAGTTTGAGGATTCGTGTCTCATTGTTAATCTCTGAGGATTCGTGTCCCATTGTTAATCTCAGTTTGTGGAATAGTGTCCCATTGTTAATCTCAGTTTGAGGAATAGTGTCCCATTGTTAATCTCAGTTTGTGGAATAGTGTCCCATTGTTAATCTCAGTTTGAGGAATAGTGTCCCATTGTTAATCTCAGTTTGAGGAATAGTGTCCCATCATTGATCTCAGTTTGAGGAATAGTGTCCCATCGTTAATCTCAGTTTGAGGAATAGTGTCCCATCGTTAATCTCAGTTTGAGGAATAGTGTCCCATCGTTAATCTCAGTTTGAGGAATAGTGCCCTATTTTTGGTGTCAGTGAGGGGAATAGTTTTTATATCAGCGGGAGGAAAAGTGCCCCAAGAGCCTGACAAAGGCAAGCAAAGGGCCGCAGTTTGGAGACCGACCACTGCTCTGTACAATGCTCATCCAATCTACTCTACTGGTCCACCTAGGAATGCTGACTTGAAGCCATTCGAGAAAGGATTGTAATCTAAGGGCAAGTACCCCTCAAAGTATACTTACCCTTTTGAGCCTTGAAGTGAGTCAGCATTGCGCTACTTAAAGTGTTACTAAACCTAGGAGCCTGCACTCACTATATCTGGTCTCCCACACTACACAGAGCATGGAAATGCAATAGTTCTAGTAAATATAAACTGCTAAATACCTTTTCTCATTAGCAGTATATAGCAGTTGTGTGACTTCTATCAGTGTCTAGCAGAGCACTGGTTAAAGCTTGTAGGAGGAATTTTACATTCTGCTCTGACTGTCCTTGGAGGCTGCAGGACCCCAGACCCTCTGTCTGGACAGTGCTGATTGGCCTTGTGCTGATCACATGCACTCTAACAAGAAGAAACACTCTAGCAAAACACACCAAACTGAGCATGTGCAGCTTGCCCCCAAGGCTATGTACCATCAGAGGATTAACCCCTTAGGTTCCACAGTGAGTATAACAAGCATGCTTTACTGCATATACAGACTGATTTAACTGTTGTGGATTTAAATACCTTTTTTTTTCTCTGAAGGAATGGCCCGGGTGACGTCATCGGCTGCATTAAAAGGAAATATCTCCTAAACGGTGCAAGTTTAGGAGATATTTACAGTACCTATAGGTAACCCTTATTAAAGGCTTACCTATAGGTACAAGAGCGGGTTTACAACCTCTTTAAAAGATATCTGAAAATGCTATTCTGAAATGGCTTCAGAATTTTCTTAGTGACTAACCTGACACTATGCAGATGAATTTTGTTTTTACTGTTTGCATTCTGGTTACTATGGGTAAAAAAAGGTATTGAAGCCAGAGAAAGCCAAGCAACTAGCATTATAAGGAGATCTGACATTGCAACTTTTTTTTATTTCTATATCATTTTTAGTATCACTGCACCAATTCATGCAATGTCTCTTCTCAGGACATCTGCTGCTCTTTGACCTTGGAAAAAGCTCCCAGAAGCCATCTTTAGTTATAAAGCAGACAGACAATGAGAAGGCTGTTTACTGTCTGGAGTTTAATCGTGCACAGACCCGGGTCTTGGCTGCCGGGGATGGAACTGGTACAGTGAAGATATGGCAGCTAAGTTCTGATTTTACAGAGCAAGGAGTCCGAGAGATGAATCTACTGGATGATATGGCCAGCAAGCTCACTGACTGAACCAGAGGGTGACTTCAAGTTCTCATACCTGTACTATATGTAAATAGACCGGATATCAATAAAAGCTCATGATCTTACATTTTATATTCATTAAAGCCTAATATTTCTCCGATCCCAATTAAAAGGCTTTCCTTTCCTCCCTATTCTTGTGACTCTCATCCCAGAAAGCAATGAAACCACTTAAATAAATTCTGACACTGCGCCAGCTTACAAAGAATGATTTTATCTGTGTCCCAATTTCATGGACTTTCTATTATTTCCTTTCCTGACAAAACATGAGCTCATATCCCCCTAATAGGGACGCTGTCTCAGAAGGTGGCTTTTTTGGTGGCTATCACCTCTGCGCGCAGGATGTCGGAACTGGCCATGTTATCCTGTCGTTCACCTTACTTGGTGATTCACAGAGATATGGTGGTTCTTCGCCCCTGTCTGTCATTCCTTCCAAAGGTTGTCTCTGATTTATTTTTTGAATGAAGACATTGTGCTGCCTTCCCTGTGTCCCAGGCCAAAACCTCCTAAGGTAAATTGCCTTGCATGCTTTGGATGTGGTTCGGGCAATTAGGGTGTAACTGGCAGCTATGGAGTCTTTTAAGAAGTCAGACACCCTATTTATGCTTAAGGATGGGCCTCGGAAAGGGTTGTCCGCTTCCTCTGCGACCATTTCCAGATGGATCAGACAGATGGTGATTCAGGCCTATTCCATCAAGGGTCAGGTTCCTCCTTTCCCTGTTAAGGCACACTCTGCTCGGGCGCTCAGTGCCTCCTAGACCTTCTGTCATCTGGCATCAGCGATGCAGGTTTGCATGGCGGTCATTTGGTTGTCAGTGCACACTTTCACAAAGTTCTATAAAGTGGATGTGTTGGCATCTGCGGATGCTTCTTTTGGCTGCAAGGTTTTGCAGGCTGCTGTTTAGAGGACCTGGTCCTCTTCGAGGGTGTATTGTTTTTTTCAGGTGTGCTCCAGTTGTTTTGGTTGAGCTCCTGCTGCCTGGTTGGCTACTGTTTAGCCTTGGGAATTTTTTGCATGTTCCCACCCCTTATATTTAACACTGCTTTTGGACGTGCCAATGGTTAAGAAGAACAGGAGCTGTGTCCGTTAATGAACGAAAGAGAAAATTGGATTTTTGACTGTCTCTGATTTCTCTGATGTTCATTGACAGACGCAGCACCAACTCCTCTGTGGAGTTGTAATTCTTCTAAAACTGCTTGTAACAAAACTGAGTTCCTATAGCAGAGAGAGGGAGTATACCCCCTGGGACTGCCCATATACGTAGCCAGACTTTTCTTTCCTGCCTATTTTCCTACTCCTATAGGGGGCAGTATAACCCAATGGTTAAGAAGATCAGGAGCTGTGTCCTTCAATCAACATCAGAGAATTGGATATTACGGTAAGTCAAAAAACCCATTTTTCAAAATTTTTTGTCTTTTTTAATTCATAGAGCAAGAAATAAAAACCCCAGTGGTAATTAAATACCACCAAAAGAGAATGGAAAATTTACTATCAAAGACAGTAATTTTCCTTTCCTTCATATATATATATTTATCATATATATATATTTAATTTTAGTCAATGATCTGGATTTGATCTAATATAGTAAGCCTAAAATTTTACAATAATATGGATTTTGTGGACGTAGTTTTCTGATTTGACCACTAGATGGCAGGGTGTCTTCTCAAGATCTATATTACAGTTTATATTTCATAGTTGATAATTGACATTGTGTCAATGGGGTTTTTTATGTTCTCAATTGGAGAAGGGCTTATTGTGGGCCACGGGCGATTAACTTACTGATACACTTATAGTTTAATCAGTAGGTATTTCTTTATGATTTGATTTTCAGTGCCATTGTTTTAAATAGTTTATGCGTGTCCTACATTTTTGCTAATAAGTGGTGTACTTCGGCAAAATGTCCGATAGTGGCAGCTAGTCCTATATCTCTAGTGGATGTCTACAACAAAATGACCGCCGATCTTTTTTCAGTAATTAGGCAACTATGGGCAATTATAAATAGGTGAACTGAACTTCTGTTCAGGTTTCCCTATGAAGAATTCACTGTATCACGCCATTTATTAGTTTCCAACTGTTCAGATATCAGCCACACAGATTGCATTGTTTTTAAAGATTCAGCTGACTCATAGACTTTGAGGTCTAGACTTTGGAGGTCTGACTTGCCCAGTCAAGTTCCTCCACCCCAAACTCGCTCATCCATGTCTTTATGGACCTTACTTTGTGCACTGGTCCAAATCATTTGGTGGAGGGGGGGATTATGGTGTGGGGTTGTTTTTCAGGGGTTTGTAGCAGAAAACGGTTTTGGGAAACCGGTAATGGACTCCAGACACAAACTTCAGGAAATCACACCTTTTATTCGCTAGTGAAGGGGACTTAGTTGGACTCATGTCCAAAATCCTAAGTAGGGGATGGAGAGCAGGTACATAGTATATACAGTATATATATATCAGCAGTTGCGTCACAAATACATATTTCATATGCAAAATATACTTTTTCTGTAGCCTCTAAAAGCAAATGACATTTGCGGTTTCACACTGCTATGCCTTCTTATCTCTCTAGCTTATTTTGATTTTTGCTGCTAAGCATCAAGTACATTGTCTCACAGGAGGGGGGGGGGGGGGTCCTAGTTGCATACAGCTGCTAAGCTGTCAGAATTCTGTTGAGACTTTAAAATTAAAAACATTTTGTCAGAAGCAACCATTTTGTCACACAGCAGCCATGTTGTCGGCTGTGCAAGTGCTGCCACAGGTCGGGCTTGGCCCCTTAGTTCCAGTGAAGTGAACTCTTAAGGCGTCAGCATACCAAGACATTTTGGACAATTTAATTCTCCCAACTTTGTGGGAACAGTTTGGGGATGGTCCCTTCCTGTTCCAACATGACTGCGCACCAGTGCACAAAGCAAGGTCCAAATAGACATGGATGAGCGAATTTGGGGGGGGGGGGGGCAAAGTTGACTGGCCTACACAAAGTCCTGACCTGTACCCCAAAGAACACCTTTGGGATAAATTAGAGTCAAACATTCCCATAGACACACTCCTAAACCTTGTGGACAGCCTTCCCAGAAGAATTGAAGCTGTTAGAGCTGCAAAGGGTGGGCCTACTTAATATTGATCCTTATGGACTAAGACTGGGATGCCATTAAAGTTCATGCGCGTGTAAAGTCTGGTGTCCCAAAACTTTTGACATTATAGTGTGTGTGTGTCTGTCTGTCTGTCTGTCTGTCTGTCTGTCTGTCTGTCTGTCTGTCTGTCTGTCTGTCTGTCTGTCTGTCTGTCTATCTGTCTATCTATCTATCTATCTATCTATCTATCTAAATGAATGGAAAGTGCTCTGTGCTGAGTGGCTTCCTGTTCATTTAAAAATTGAGGCATAGTAAACACAGTTTACTATTTTTCAGTTATAAATGAAAACAGTGAGTGAGTGTGTTCACTGTGTACATTTAGAAAAGGAAGAGGCTGGTCAATGACATAGCCCCTTCCCTTGCTCTCCACCCTGAAACATCCCACGCAGCAGCCAGGGGAAGAGGAAAGGAGGGAACAGTGGCGGTTCGTCCATTGGGGGCACAGGGGCGCCGCCCCCCTAACTATGCGTCCGGACCCCTAATCTACATGCCAGAGGCATGGATTCTAATGGGTTTTTCTTTTTTTGAAGCACATGATTAGAGCCAGAGGCTCTAATAGGCTTCAAAAAAGGGTGGGCTCGGGGCGCAGAGCACTGTTTGCCAAGGGTCCAATCAATATTAAAGATGGCCCTGACCCTGACAGATGGCCCTGGTTCCTTTATTGGTACATTTGGTGACCCAAAGAATAGGACTGCCTCTTGGAGAGGGTGAATTAGGATAGATATCACTTAGTGTCAGGCAGGGACATGCAAAAACACATTACTGGCCAATGGCGTACTGGGGACAAATGGTCAAAAATTTTCAAAGGCTGTGCCTGCGGACACAGCAAGTCATAGCATATTAGATCAAAAAGGCCTCAAGCTCAAAATCTGTAGAAATAGAGGAACTGCGTTTCAGGCCACTGGGAGCTATGCTCTTGTATGAGCATCAACATTTTTAACATCCTAACTATTGGATATATTTTAAAGTACTTTTTGTAATAAAATGTTGTACTTTTGTATGTGATGTCTATGGTGGTACCAAGAAAATCCATATTCTTCAAAAAAAATTCTCTCGTTTTCTGATCATGTGGGTTGGTTGGAGGCAGAGCAGATACTCATCCTATGATTGAACGCATCCCAGGGTAACCCTTTCCTAACAGCTTGCCTCAGTTTTGTAGAAAAGCAGTACCTAAACCATGAACTTCAATACGGATTGGGGCTGTGTCCAATGGACTCCAAGAAAAAGGATTTTATGGTACAGTGAGGGAAAAAAGTATTTGATCCCATGCTGATTTTGTACGTTTGTCCACTGACAAAGAAATGATCAGACTATAATTTTAATGGTAGGTTTATTTTAACCACTTTACCACCGGAGGATTTTGCTGTCTTACGTCTGGGCCACGTTTTGCGATTCGGCGCTGTGTGACTTTAACTGACAATTGCGCGGTCATGCGACGCCGTACCCAAATGAAATCAATGTCCTTTTTTTCCCACAAACAGAGCTTTCTTTTGGTGGTATTTGATCACCTGTGCGATTTTTACTTTTTGCGCTATAAACAAAAAAAGAGCGACAATTTTGAAAAAATAACAATATGTTTCACATTTTTCTATATGAAATTCCCCCCCAAAAAAATGTAAAAATCAAAATTTTTTAAAATTTTTGGCCAATTTGTTTTCTGCTACCTATGTTTGGTAAAAAAAATCGCAATAAGCGTATTTTGATTGGTTTGCGCAAAAGTTATTGTGTTTACTAACTAAGGGAAAGATTTCTGTCATTTTTGGTGTTTTTTTTTTTTTAACGCGTAATGGCGGCGATCTGCAATTTTTTTTTTGCGGGACTGCGACATTGCGGCGGACAGATCGGACCCTTGACTGACATTTTTGACACTTTTGGGGGGACCAGTGACATTACTACAGTAATCAGTGCTATAAATATGCACTGTTACTGCAAAAATGACACTGGCAGGGAAGGGGTTAACTTTATTGGAGAGGGAGGGGTTAATGTATGCCTGGTGCTTACTAACGTGTGTGGGAGGAGGTGACTGAGTGACACAAGGACAGATCGCATCTTCAGCTATGCTGAACACTGCAATCTGTCACTCCTTGTCACTTAGGAGATCCGCCCGCTCTGTTTACACAAGCAGGCGGATCTCCAAACTCGATCGCCGCCGCTCCTCCCCTGGCCCGACTCCCACTGTGACTGAAAACAGCGGGAGTGCGCCTCCGGCGGCGCGCGAGCGCCGCCTACAGGGGGAGGAGTCCAGCGATGTAGGTCTTGCCCTCCTACTCCTCTGCAGCATGCTTGAAATATTGGAATACCATCAAATGCTATGGAAGATTGGTAATGTTTCGAAAACCATAATTTTGGTCAACGAGTTTTTTTTACATTGCTATATTATCTGCTTTTCAAATCCCTGTGCTGTAGCATTATATGGTTTGTGTATTGGAGGCACGGTTGTGACTATTGTTTGTGTGTTAACTGTTTTATACAGTATATGCAAACAAAAAAAAATTGCTATGGTCAACTACTGGTACTTCTCTCTCACTGAATCTAGATCAAATGACACTCCATTATAACACTACCTTATAAGCTAGGCTGCATGAAATTCCAGGATGTTGATTGTGAGACAAGGCTCCTCTGATGGCCAAGTACCTTACATTAACAGGCTGGCATCCGTCATTAGGAAACTCCCAAAGATTGAGAGGAAGGAGTTTCCTGACTCCAGCGCCAGATTCCTGAGCCACCAAAACCAGGGAAAACCTGGTCCTCCATGATAGACATAGTTAGTCTGGTTGAAAAAAGACACAAGTCTATCTAGTTCAACCTATAAAGGGGGAAACAAAAATCATATAGTCTTAAATCCCTGTGGTTTCCAAACTGTGGCCCGGGGTCTGGATGCTACCTTTTGTTTGCCTTTATCCGGCCCTTCAGGCATTATTTCTGCCACTGACACTAACAGTGGGGCACTATTCCTCCCACCGACACCAACTGTGGGGCACTATTCCTCTGACCGACACCAACTGTGGGGCACTATTCCTCCCACCGACACCAACAGTGGGGCACTATTCCTCCCACCGACACCAACAGTGGGGCACTATTCCTCCCACCGACACCAACAGTGGGGCACTATTCCTCCCACCGACACCAACAGTGGGGCACTATTCCTCCCACCGACACCAACAGTGGGGCACTATTCCTCCCACCGACACCAACAGTGGGGCACTATTCCTCCCACCGACACCAACAGTGGGGCACTATTCCTCCCACCGACACCAACAGTGGGGCACTATTCCTCCCACCGACACCAACAGTGGGGCACTATTCCTCCCACCGACACCAACTGTGGGGCACTATTCCTCTGACC